>NC_086374.1:103643963-103657048 GCF_036588685.1 Mytilus trossulus | reverse complement strand
GGGGGTAGGTGAAAAGATTATTTTTGAGGGGGGGGGGGGGGTAATGTTCACTCATTACAGATTTCAGAAATTGAAAATGAAATTTCAAAAATCATTTTGCATAAAAAGAGGTAATTTTTTTTAATTTTTTTTTGGGGGGGGGGGGCAATTCGCAACAGCATAGTGTTTTGCACAAAAGCCAAAAATTAAATATTATTCAAATGATATAACCGATTCTAAGTTCTTTGGCTACCGTTAATCTGTGTCAGAAACCTATATTGCATCAAATAATTAATTACAATCCAAATTCAGACCTGTATCATGCACGAAAATTGTGTCCATTTTTGTCCCAACTGCTTAGACGGCGTGCAAAAAGTTGAGTCCACAAACGCAGTATAATGGAAATAATTAGCTACGATGTCGTGGATCCTTTTCAGAAAACAGCGTCAAAACGCCATTTCTTTAGATTGTAACATAATAGCTGGACATTTAAAAAATTCACGTGTTCAGTCTGCACCATCCAATCATTCAAATGTTGCAGATTTTATTAAACCTCTGGTTTTCCACATTTCGAATACCAAGTTATTTTGAAAATCAAAAGATAGCAATTACATATTTTTCTTACCGATTCTTCCATTTTCATTATTCGTCCTTTCAAATTACTACTTCTTACAGATCATTCCAAGCATATCTACTATGGTCGTTTTTAATTTTTTTTGCGGTAAATTTCATATAATGTCAGTCTGAATCTATACAATTCTATTTTACGAAAATGTGGGATACAATGTTAAATTTGTATAAGTTTTAGGTCAAAAACTCTATTTTATGCTAATTTAATGTTACAGGTTATACCGATTTTTTGACGTTTTCTATATGTCCGTTTCATGCTTTATAGATTAAATATTAATTTGCCTTACTAGTAATGTGGATTCTTATGACATGCATTCATCATTTAATCATGAAAAACAAATCTTCTTAAAAAAATATTAAAATTACATATAAATATAATATGCTTAAAGCTTTTAAAAAAGCGCATTTTACAGTTGCCGTCAACTTTGTGCACATCGTCTTTAAAGGAGTTGACCTCTGCAGTCGTATCCAGTTTCGTTTGGCAAAGCAATTTATTGTTTCAGTTTGTCTGTAATAAATAAACCGTTGGAATTTTATTTTAAATTATTTTTTAATTTTGTATCATGTAATACTTTTAAGATTATTTTTATATAACAAAATTCATATTGATGTAGAATAAATTTATTCTGTGTCTCAGCCTCACCATACAGATAACTTTACTTCGAAATAGATTTATTTTATATATTATTGTACAAGACAAAAATCACATTGAACATAGAATAAATTTATTCTGTGTCACAGCCTCACCATACAGATTACTTTATTTCAAAACAATTTTATTTCATATATTATTATACAAGACAAAAATCACATTGAACATAGAATAAATTTATTCTGTGTCTCAACCTCACCTTACAGATTACTTTCTTACTTTACTTTCAGAATAAATTTATTTTATATATTATTATACAAGACAAAAATCACATTGAACATAGAATAAATTTATTCTGTGTCTCAACCTCACCATACAGATTACTTTACTTTTAGAATAAATTTATTTTATATATTATTATAATCATAAATGACATTAAATGTAGAATAAATTTATTCTGTATCACAGCCTCACCATACAGATTACTGGACTTTTAAAATAAATTTATTTTAAATATTGTTATAATCATAAATGACATTAAATGTAGAATAAATTTATTCTATGATTTTCTCGAACTGATAATAGATATCAAGGCTCTTTATAATAAATTTATTTTATAAATGATTATATACAGAAAGCATTATGCATTAAGAATAAATTTATTCTAAGTTGCATCATTTACGGAGAGTTGAATGAAAATTGACAGTAAAGTGTAGAATACAGTATTAATTTATTTTGAAATGTATCAAATAAATACTAATAAAACATAATTGTCTTTGTTTTTCGTGTTTTTTTCTCAAATACATGGGTTATAGAATAAATTTATTACGTTCTGGTCTTATTTTGGCCTCTAATTGCACTTGTCAGAAATTAGAGTGAAAAAAGAGGAAAATTGGTTTTTTCCTTTTTTATTCTGCTCTCTGTTTAGTATACCTTTTCCATTAAATAATGTCAACATATAAATTTGCAAAAGAAAGAATTTAAAGTTAACCACAGACTATAAATAACAATGTAGTTCTAGTGGGCACTTTACCCTTGTTGGGTTAGAGTGAAACTCGTACGTCTAGCGACGAGGTGAATACTTACATGCAACTTTCTCCATTTCTTTCCTTGTTACTATTGTAAATGAAAAGGGGTGGTGGGATAAAGCTATAACTGTTCTCTAACCCTATATTTAATGTTTGTTGATCCTGTCAAAATACTTGTCGATTGTTGTCTTTCGTCACATCGTAATGTCAGTACCGCCCCCCCCCCCCCCTTTTCTTTTTTTAATATAGAACTTAAATTGATTTTGTTGAATTTATGTATTTAAAAAAGAAAGAAGATGTGGTATGATTTCTAATGAAACAACTCTCCACAAGAGACCAAATGACACAGATATTAAAAACTATAGGTCATCGTACGGCCTTCAATAATGAGCAAAACCCATATCGCATAGTCAGCTTTAAAAGAAATGTAATAGAATTCAAATAAAATAACTAACGGTCTCATTTATGTACAAAATAATTAACGAAAAACAAATATATCTTTCATAAAATCGAGAGACAATTAAAAGCGAGACATATGTTGTGGTGACCTGACTATTGTCGAGGACTGTACGTATGCATTAAGATATTTGTTTCCGTTATTTCTGTCGTTAGGTTGCTGTTCCATTGACATATTATACCCTCATCTGGTTCTCCTTCTATTTAATTCTTAATTTTCCGTGTACACTACTAGGTGAGAAAAATATATAAACATATAAATCTGATAGCACCTATATACCACATTGTCAGGATACCGGTCCATTTTTTAAGATTACACGTCCCCCTCTCGATGTCTTTTGGTTATTTGTGTAGTTGGATTGCTGTCTCATTGACGTATACTTCACATCACCTTTTATTCGTGCAGCTTATGACTGCAAAATATATTATCATATCAGCCTGATAGTACACTGCAAATTTTATTTCTTTTGGCTTTGTTTATAATATAGCGGATTGATATAATTGTGTCGGGGTTTAACGTCCAGTGACAAATAGTTCATGCATATTCAAAGCCATTGTGTCAGCTAGAAATTAAATCGTAAAGATATTGCGCATATATGTCTTGTCCACTTCAACATTTGCTATTTTTGTATTTTCTGAGTGAAGAAAGAAAGAAACTTACGCACTTACTTCAAGTGTGTTTTCTGGAACAAAAAACATTAATGCATAGCCTTCTGTGTTAAATTATGCAAATTTGAGCATTTAAAGCTACTTTTGTCTTTTAATTAGTGCAGTGGCAGTCATTTCATAACAAAACTATACGTTGAATTAGGCCTTTAGATTTCTAAATTAAACTGACTCCTATTTTATTTTTGTCTGGGCCTTTTCGTAGCCGACCGTTTACGGTTTGGGTTTTTTCTCATTGTTGAAGACCGTACGATTGTCAATAATTACTTACATCGACTTCATTTGAACTTTTGTGGATAGTTCTCTCATTAGCAGTCTTTATTTATATACGTAGTCGACTTGACTGCGCTGAAAAATATTTTAATTTGCATATTACAATGCACTGGTTCCCAAAAGTTGGGTTATATGAAAATAATATCCAAAAAAACAACCAGGTACTTCCGTCCCGAATAACAGGGCAAATATGACCCCTATCAAAGTATCAAATATTAATTTATTATTCAAGAGAAACTGTCATCGAGGATTCTACAGTGATCCCAAGACCTGGCGCTTTCATTTGACACAAAAATACCCCTCTTTTTGTTTACGTTTTGACAAAGATACATCTATGCGTAGGAACTATTTTGTTTAATTTATGTACTACTTTCTGGTATGTTCTTTTGTGACCGGGTCAGCATTTGTGCTTCAATACCTTCTTGGTGTCAAGCGAAAAATGAAAAAAAGAACTGACACACACTCTATTTTAATTGGGAAATTAGCGCAGACACCCCTTCAAGCTTTAGATAAGTCTTACTAATTTACTGGATAGAAGAAAAAAACACACAAGTTAAACGATAACTAAAACAAATACTGTTATTATGTTTTCATTCAACGAAATTCAGAATCTTTTTGAAAGGATTTTGTGACTCTAAAAAGAGCAGGTTTTTGTTTATATGCAATTGTCTTTGGGTTTGTTTTTTTGGGGTTTACTATTTTCTGTCGGATGTAACAACTTCATTTGTTTCTTCGGCAGTGTTAACTCTAGTTGATTCTTCATTTTACACTGTCGTGTAGACCGATTTCTTAGATCCTTTCCCTGTATTTTTTCAATTAGACGATTTACTAATTGGACTTCCCCTCTGCATGGTTCACTTAGTGGATTGTTGCTCGCCATGTAGTTCCGTTACATCTGCCATAATGCATGACGTTAACTTCGACTTACGACTTGTTTTTACCTTCCTGGAGTGGTTATGGCAGCGTGAGTCTGTCTTTGAAAGACTTCATCGTTTACGATGGAATTAGGCTGTTTCGTCTACTGTGACATAAAGTGTACATCTACTTAGATTGACGGTATTGCACAACCATTAACTTGTCAATTTTATGAAGACCTGCGCTGAAGAAATTCGTGCGATAATAATCCGGATTTTTTTTTAAACTTTCCTAATGCAATTATATACATACTTTACAGTAAAACACCACTCTTTGCTCGTGAAAAGTGGTGTAAATTTGAACTGACAATCTAACACGGTAAAAACAGCGAACTTCATGCCGATCGGTTTTATTGACGTATAACTTGTATCTTCCTTTATTCATATTTTATGTTGTAGTGTCAAAAAGTTGTTTCCTTTTTACTAAAACATTGAAAATATGATCGCATTTGATAGCTGTTGATTATCAAGGGAACAAATCAATTTCACGGCACCCCCCTTTTCTTAAATAAATCTAAAAGCAATGCAAAAAGCAAAAACAAAACACAAAAAAACACTAAAAAAATCGTTTGCCAATCATAATACGAAACAAAACAAGCTTGTTCTTTCTGGAGTTAGCATACCTTGTATTGGGTTTGAAACCCTTATATAGTACACAATCTACAAAGTTTCCTCAGAGAAGGTATTGAAAAAATCTGGACAGAAATATACGTATTGTATACGTTTGTGGGTTTTGAGGCATTTTTCGTCTTTTTCGAAGTTGTGATCTGCAAAGTTTAAAATAAGATAGTTGCAAAAAGAGTTAAACAACGTATAAATCATGAAATGAGTCTTTATCATGAGTTTTCTCAGAAAACAATTCATAATTTTGCAAATCTGTGAATTTATGCGTTTATTAGTATACCTTTTCCATTAAATAATGTCAACATATAAATTTGCAAAAGAAAGAATTTAAAGTTAACCACAGACTATAAATAACAATGTAGTTCTAGTGGGCACTTTACCCTTGTTGGGTTAGAGTGAAACTCGTACGTCTAGCGACGAGGTGAATACTTACATGCAACTTTCTCCATTTCTTTCCTTGTTACTATTGTAAATGAAAAGGGGTGGTGGGATAAAGCTATAACTGTTCTCTAACCCTATATTTAATGTTTGTTGATCCTGTCAAAATACTTGTCGATTGTTGTCTTTCGTCACATCGTAATGTCAGTACCGCCCCCCCCCCCCCCTTTTCTTTTTTTAATATAGAACTTAAATTGATTTTGTTGAATTTATGTATTTAAAAAAGAAAGAAGATGTGGTATGATTTCTAATGAAACAACTCTCCACAAGAGACCAAATGACACAGATATTAAAAACTATAGGTCATCGTACGGCCTTCAATAATGAGCAAAACCCATATCGCATAGTCAGCTTTAAAAGAAATGTAATAGAATTCAAATAAAATAACTAACGGTCTCATTTATGTACAAAATAATTAACGAAAAACAAATATATCTTTCATAAAATCGAGAGACAATTAAAAGCGAGACATATGTTGTGGTGACCTGACTATTGTCGAGGACTGTACGTATGCATTAAGATATTTGTTTCCGTTATTTCTGTCGTTAGGTTGCTGTTCCATTGACATATTATACCCCTCATCTGGTTCTCCTTCTATTTAATTCTTAATTTTCCGTGTACACTACTAGGTGAGAAAAATATATAAACATATAAATCTGATAGCACCTATATACCACATTGTCAGGATACCGGTCCATTTTTTAAGATTACACGTCCCCCTCTCGATGTCTTTTGGTTATTTGTGTAGTTGGATTGCTGTCTCATTGACGTATACTTCACATCACCTTTTATTCGTGCAGCTTATGACTGCAAAATATATTATCATATCAGCCTGATAGTACACTGCAAATTTTATTTCTTTTGGCTTTGTTTATAATATAGCGGATTGATATAATTGTGTCGGGGTTTAACGTCCAGTGACAAATAGTTCATGCATATTCAAAGCCATTGTGTCAGCTAGAAATTAAATCGTAAAGATATTGCGCATATATGTCTTGTCCACTTCAACATTTGCTATTTTTGTATTTTCTGAGTGAAGAAAGAAAGAAACTTACGCACTTACTTCAAGTGTGTTTTCTGGAACAAAAAACATTAATGCATAGCCTTCTGTGTTAAATTATGCAAATTTGAGCATTTAAAGCTACTTTTGTCTTTTAATTAGTGCAGTGGCAGTCATTTCATAACAAAACTATACGTTGAATTAGGCCTTTAGATTTCTAAATTAAACTGACTCCTATTTTATTTTTGTCTGGGCCTTTTCGTAGCCGACCGTTTACGGTTTGGGTTTTTTCTCATTGTTGAAGACCGTACGATTGTCAATAATTACTTACATCGACTTCATTTGAACTTTTGTGGATAGTTCTCTCATTAGCAGTCTTTATTTATATACGTAGTCGACTTGACTGCGCTGAAAAATATTTTAATTTGCATATTACAATGCACTGGTTCCCAAAAGTTGGGTTATATGAAAATAATATCCAAAAAAACAACCAGGTACTTCCGTCCCGAATAACAGGGCAAATATGACCCCTATCAAAGTATCAAATATTAATTTATTATTCAAGAGAAACTGTCATCGAGGATTCTACAGTGATCCCAAGACCTGGCGCTTTCATTTGACACAAAAATACCCCTCTTTTTGTTTACGTTTTGACAAAGATACATCTATGCGTAGGAACTATTTTGTTTAATTTATGTACTACTTTCTGGTATGTTCTTTTGTGACCGGGTCAGCATTTGTGCTTCAATACCTTCTTGGTGTCAAGCGAAAAATGAAAAAAAGAACTGACACACACTCTATTTTAATTGGGAAATTAGCGCAGACACCCCTTCAAGCTTTAGATAAGTCTTACTAATTTACTGGATAGAAGAAAAAAACACACAAGTTAAACGATAACTAAAACAAATACTGTTATTATGTTTTCATTCAACGAAATTCAGAATCTTTTTGAAAGGATTTTGTGACTCTAAAAAGAGCAGGTTTTTGTTTATATGCAATTGTCTTTGGGTTTGTTTTTTTGGGGTTTACTATTTTCTGTCGGATGTAACAACTTCATTTGTTTCTTCGGCAGTGTTAACTCTAGTTGATTCTTCATTTTACACTGTCGTGTAGACCGATTTCTTAGATCCTTTCCCTGTATTTTTTCAATTAGACGATTTACTAATTGGACTTCCCCTCTGCATGGTTCACTTAGTGGATTGTTGCTCGCCATGTAGTTCCGTTACATCTGCCATAATGCATGACGTTAACTTCGACTTACGACTTGTTTTTACCTTCCTGGAGTGGTTATGGCAGCGTGAGTCTGTCTTTGAAAGACTTCATCGTTTACGATGGAATTAGGCTGTTTCGTCTACTGTGACATAAAGTGTACATCTACTTAGATTGACGGTATTGCACAACCATTAACTTGTCAATTTTATGAAGACCTGCGCTGAAGAAATTCGTGCGATAATAATCCGGATTTTTTTTTAAACTTTCCTAATGCAATTATATACATACTTTACAGTAAAACACCACTCTTTGCTCGTGAAAAGTGGTGTAAATTTGAACTGACAATCTAACACGGTAAAAACAGCGAACTTCATGCCGATCGGTTTTATTGACGTATAACTTGTATCTTCCTTTATTCATATTTTATGTTGTAGTGTCAAAAAGTTGTTTCCTTTTTACTAAAACATTGAAAATATGATCGCATTTGATAGCTGTTGATTATCAAGGGAACAAATCAATTTCACGGCACCCCCCTTTTCTTAAATAAATCTAAAAGCAATGCAAAAAGCAAAAACAAAACACAAAAAAACACTAAAAAAATCGTTTGCCAATCATAATACGAAACAAAACAAGCTTGTTCTTTCTGGAGTTAGCATACCTTGTATTGGGTTTGAAACCCTTATATAGTACACAATCTACAAAGTTTCCTCAGAGAAGGTATTGAAAAAATCTGGACAGAAATATACGTATTGTATACGTTTGTGGGTTTTGAGGCATTTTTCGTCTTTTTCGAAGTTGTGATCTGCAAAGTTTAAAATAAGATAGTTGCAAAAAGAGTTAAACAACGTATAAATCATGAAATGAGTCTTTATCATGAGTTTTCTCAGAAAACAATTCATAATTTTGCAAATCTGTGAATTTATGCGTTTATTAGTATACCTTTTCCATTAAATAATGTCAACATATAAATTTGCAAAAGAAAGAATTTAAAGTTAACCACAGACTATAAATAACAATGTAGTTCTAGTGGGCACTTTACCCTTGTTGGGTTAGAGTGAAACTCGTACGTCTAGCGACGAGGTGAATACTTACATGCAACTTTCTCCATTTCTTTCCTTGTTACTATTGTAAATGAAAAGGGGTGGTGGGATAAAGCTATAACTGTTCTCTAACCCTATATTTAATGTTTGTTGATCCTGTCAAAATACTTGTCGATTGTTGTCTTTCGTCACATCGTAATGTCAGTACCGCCCCCCCCCCCCCCCCCCTTTTCTTTTTTTAATATAGAACTTAAATTGATTTTGTTGAATTTATGTATTTAAAAAAGAAAGAAGATGTGGTATGATTTCTAATGAAACAACTCTCCACAAGAGACCAAATGACACAGATATTAAAAACTATAGGTCATCGTACGGCCTTCAATAATGAGCAAAACCCATATCGCATAGTCAGCTTTAAAAGAAATGTAATAGAATTCAAATAAAATAACTAACGGTCTCATTTATGTACAAAATAATTAACGAAAAACAAATATATCTTTCATAAAATCGAGAGACAATTAAAAGCGAGACATATGTTGTGGTGACCTGACTATTGTCGAGGACTGTACGTATGCATTAAGATATTTGTTTCCGTTATTTCTGTCGTTAGGTTGCTGTTCCATTGACATATTATACCCCTCATCTGGTTCTCCTTCTATTTAATTCTTAATTTTCCGTGTACACTACTAGGTGAGAAAAATATATAAACATATAAATCTGATAGCACCTATATACCACATTGTCAGGATACCGGTCCATTTTTTAAGATTACACGTCCCCCTCTCGATGTCTTTTGGTTATTTGTGTAGTTGGATTGCTGTCTCATTGACGTATACTTCACATCACCTTTTATTCGTGCAGCTTATGACTGCAAAATATATTATCATATCAGCCTGATAGTACACTGCAAATTTTATTTCTTTTGGCTTTGTTTATAATATAGCGGATTGATATAATTGTGTCGGGGTTTAACGTCCAGTGACAAATAGTTCATGCATATTCAAAGCCATTGTGTCAGCTAGAAATTAAATCGTAAAGATATTGCGCATATATGTCTTGTCCACTTCAACATTTGCTATTTTTGTATTTTCTGAGTGAAGAAAGAAAGAAACTTACGCACTTACTTCAAGTGTGTTTTCTGGAACAAAAAACATTAATGCATAGCCTTCTGTGTTAAATTATGCAAATTTGAGCATTTAAAGCTACTTTTGTCTTTTAATTAGTGCAGTGGCAGTCATTTCATAACAAAACTATACGTTGAATTAGGCCTTTAGATTTCTAAATTAAACTGACTCCTATTTTATTTTTGTCTGGGCCTTTTCGTAGCCGACCGTTTACGGTTTGGGTTTTTTCTCATTGTTGAAGACCGTACGATTGTCAATAATTACTTACATCGACTTCATTTGAACTTTTGTGGATAGTTCTCTCATTAGCAGTCTTTATTTATATACGTAGTCGACTTGACTGCGCTGAAAAATATTTTAATTTGCATATTACAATGCACTGGTTCCCAAAAGTTGGGTTATATGAAAATAATATCCAAAAAAACAACCAGGTACTTCCGTCCCGAATAACAGGGCAAATATGACCCCTATCAAAGTATCAAATATTAATTTATTATTCAAGAGAAACTGTCATCGAGGATTCTACAGTGATCCCAAGACCTGGCGCTTTCATTTGACACAAAAATACCCCTCTTTTTGTTTACGTTTTGACAAAGATACATCTATGCGTAGGAACTATTTTGTTTAATTTATGTACTACTTTCTGGTATGTTCTTTTGTGACCGGGTCAGCATTTGTGCTTCAATACCTTCTTGGTGTCAAGCGAAAAATGAAAAAAAGAACTGACACACACTCTATTTTAATTGGGAAATTAGCGCAGACACCCCTTCAAGCTTTAGATAAGTCTTACTAATTTACTGGATAGAAGAAAAAAACACACAAGTTAAACGATAACTAAAACAAATACTGTTATTATGTTTTCATTCAACGAAATTCAGAATCTTTTTGAAAGGATTTTGTGACTCTAAAAAGAGCAGGTTTTTGTTTATATGCAATTGTCTTTGGGTTTGTTTTTTTGGGGTTTACTATTTTCTGTCGGATGTAACAACTTCATTTGTTTCTTCGGCAGTGTTAACTCTAGTTGATTCTTCATTTTACACTGTCGTGTAGACCGATTTCTTAGATCCTTTCCCTGTATTTTTTCAATTAGACGATTTACTAATTGGACTTCCCCTCTGCATGGTTCACTTAGTGGATTGTTGCTCGCCATGTAGTTCCGTTACATCTGCCATAATGCATGACGTTAACTTCGACTTACGACTTGTTTTTACCTTCCTGGAGTGGTTATGGCAGCGTGAGTCTGTCTTTGAAAGACTTCATCGTTTACGATGGAATTAGGCTGTTTCGTCTACTGTGACATAAAGTGTACATCTACTTAGATTGACGGTATTGCACAACCATTAACTTGTCAATTTTATGAAGACCTGCGCTGAAGAAATTCGTGCGATAATAATCCGGATTTTTTTTTAAACTTTCCTAATGCAATTATATACATACTTTACAGTAAAACACCACTCTTTGCTCGTGAAAAGTGGTGTAAATTTGAACTGACAATCTAACACGGTAAAAACAGCGAACTTCATGCCGATCGGTTTTATTGACGTATAACTTGTATCTTCCTTTATTCATATTTTATGTTGTAGTGTCAAAAAGTTGTTTCCTTTTTACTAAAACATTGAAAATATGATCGCATTTGATAGCTGTTGATTATCAAGGGAACAAATCAATTTCACGGCACCCCCCTTTTCTTAAATAAATCTAAAAGCAATGCAAAAAGCAAAAACAAAACACAAAAAAACACTAAAAAAATCGTTTGCCAATCATAATACGAAACAAAACAAGCTTGTTCTTTCTGGAGTTAGCATACCTTGTATTGGGTTTGAAACCCTTATATAGTACACAATCTACAAAGTTTCCTCAGAGAAGGTATTGAAAAAATCTGGACAGAAATATACGTATTGTATACGTTTGTGGGTTTTGAGGCATTTTTCGTCTTTTTCGAAGTTGTGATCTGCAAAGTTTAAAATAAGATAGTTGCAAAAAGAGTTAAACAACGTATAAATCATGAAATGAGTCTTTATCATGAGTTTTCTCAGAAAACAATTCATAATTTTGCAAATCTGTGAATTTATGCGTTTATTAGTATACCTTTTCCATTAAATAATGTCAACATATAAATTTGCAAAAGAAAGAATTTAAAGTTAACCACAGACTATAAATAACAATGTAGTTCTAGTGGGCACTTTACCCTTGTTGGGTTAGAGTGAAACTCGTACGTCTAGCGACGAGGTGAATACTTACATGCAACTTTCTCCATTTCTTTCCTTGTTACTATTGTAAATGAAAAGGGGTGGTGGGATAAAGCTATAACTGTTCTCTAACCCTATATTTAATGTTTGTTGATCCTGTCAAAATACTTGTCGATTGTTGTCTTTCGTCACATCGTAATGTCAGTACCGCCCCCCCCCCCCCCCTTTTCTTTTTTTAATATAGAACTTAAATTGATTTTGTTGAATTTATGTATTTAAAAAAGAAAGAAGATGTGGTATGATTTCTAATGAAACAACTCTCCACAAGAGACCAAATGACACAGATATTAAAAACTATAGGTCATCGTACGGCCTTCAATAATGAGCAAAACCCATATCGCATAGTCAGCTTTAAAAGAAATGTAATAGAATTCAAATAAAATAACTAACGGTCTCATTTATGTACAAAATAATTAACGAAAAACAAATATATCTTTCATAAAATCGAGAGACAATTAAAAGCGAGACATATGTTGTGGTGACCTGACTATTGTCGAGGACTGTACGTATGCATTAAGATATTTGTTTCCGTTATTTCTGTCGTTAGGTTGCTGTTCCATTGACATATTATACCCCTCATCTGGTTCTCCTTCTATTTAATTCTTAATTTTCCGTGTACACTACTAGGTGAGAAAAATATATAAACATATAAATCTGATAGCACCTATATACCACATTGTCAGGATACCGGTCCATTTTTTAAGATTACACGTCCCCCTCTCGATGTCTTTTGGTTATTTGTGTAGTTGGATTGCTGTCTCATTGACGTATACTTCACATCACCTTTTATTCGTGCAGCTTATGACTGCAAAATATATTATCATATCAGCCTGATAGTACACTGCAAATTTTATTTCTTT
>NC_086374.1:103620708-103643863 GCF_036588685.1 Mytilus trossulus | reverse complement strand
ATAGGTGCTATCAGATTTATATGTTTATATATTTTTCTCACCTAGTAGTGTACACGGAAAATTAAGAATTAAATAGAAGGAGAACCAGATGAGGGTATAATATGTCAATGGAACAGCAACCTAACGACAGAAATAACGGAAACAAATATCTTAATGCATACGTACAGTCCTCGACAATAGTCAGGTCACCACAACATATGTCTCGCTTTTAATTGTCTCTCGATTTTATGAAAGATATATTTGTTTTTCGTTAATTATTTTGTACATAAATGAGACCGTTAGTTATTTTATTTGAATTCTATTACATTTCTTTTAAAGCTGACTATGCGATATGGGTTTTGCTCATTATTGAAGGCCGTACGATGACCTATAGTTTTTAATATCTGTGTCATTTGGTCTCTTGTGGAGAGTTGTTTCATTAGAAATCATACCACATCTTCTTTCTTTTTTAAATACATAAATTCAACAAAATCAATTTAAGTTCTATATTAAAAAAAGAAAAGGGGGGGGGGGGGGGCGGTACTGACATTACGATGTGACGAAAGACAACAATCGACAAGTATTTTGACAGGATCAACAAACATTAAATATAGGGTTAGAGAACAGTTATAGCTTTATCCCACCACCCCTTTTCATTTACAATAGTAACAAGGAAAGAAATGGAGAAAGTTGCATGTAAGTATTCACCTCGTCGCTAGACGTACGAGTTTCACTCTAACCCAACAAGGGTAAAGTGCCCACTAGAACTACATTGTTATTTATAGTCTGTGGTTAACTTTAAATTCTTTCTTTTGCAAATTTATATGTTGACATTATTTAATGGAAAAGGTATACTAATAAACGCATAAATTCACAGATTTGCAAAATTATGAATTGTTTTCTGAGAAAACTCATGATAAAGACTCATTTCATGATTTATACGTTGTTTAACTCTTTTTGCAACTATCTTATTTTAAACTTTGCAGATCACAACTTCGAAAAAGACGAAAAATGCCTCAAAACCCACAAACGTATACAATACGTATATTTCTGTCCAGATTTTTTCAATACCTTCTCTGAGGAAACTTTGTAGATTGTGTACTATATAAGGGTTTCAAACCCAATACAAGGTATGCTAACTCCAGAAAGAACAAGCTTGTTTTGTTTCGTATTATGATTGGCAAACGATTTTTTTAGTGTTTTTTTGTGTTTTGTTTTTGCTTTTTGCATTGCTTTTAGATTTATTTAAGAAAAGGGGGGTGCCGTGAAATTGATTTGTTCCCTTGATAATCAACAGCTATCAAATGCGATCATATTTTCAATGTTTTAGTAAAAAGGAAACAACTTTTTGACACTACAACATAAAATATGAATAAAGGAAGATACAAGTTATACGTCAATAAAACCGATCGGCATGAAGTTCGCTGTTTTTACCGTGTTAGATTGTCAGTTCAAATTTACACCACTTTTCACGAGCAAAGAGTGGTGTTTTACTGTAAAGTATGTATATAATTGCATTAGGAAAGTTTAAAAAAAAATCCGGATTATTATCGCACGAATTTCTTCAGCGCAGGTCTTCATAAAATTGACAAGTTAATGGTTGTGCAATACCGTCAATCTAAGTAGATGTACACTTTATGTCACAGTAGACGAAACAGCCTAATTCCATCGTAAACGATGAAGTCTTTCAAAGACAGACTCACGCTGCCATAACCACTCCAGGAAGGTAAAAACAAGTCGTAAGTCGAAGTTAACGTCATGCATTATGGCAGATGTAACGGAACTACATGGCGAGCAACAATCCACTAAGTGAACCATGCAGAGGGGAAGTCCAATTAGTAAATCGTCTAATTGAAAAAATACAGGGAAAGGATCTAAGAAATCGGTCTACACGACAGTGTAAAATGAAGAATCAACTAGAGTTAACACTGCCGAAGAAACAAATGAAGTTGTTACATCCGACAGAAAATAGTAAACCCCAAAAAAACAAACCCAAAGACAATTGCATATAAACAAAAACCTGCTCTTTTTAGAGTCACAAAATCCTTTCAAAAAGATTCTGAATTTCGTTGAATGAAAACATAATAACAGTATTTGTTTTAGTTATCGTTTAACTTGTGTGTTTTTTTCTTCTATCCAGTAAATTAGTAAGACTTATCTAAAGCTTGAAGGGGTGTCTGCGCTAATTTCCCAATTAAAATAGAGTGTGTGTCAGTTCTTTTTTTCATTTTTCGCTTGACACCAAGAAGGTATTGAAGCACAAATGCTGACCCGGTCACAAAAGAACATACCAGAAAGTAGTACATAAATTAAACAAAATAGTTCCTACGCATAGATGTATCTTTGTCAAAACGTAAACAAAAAGAGGGGTATTTTTGTGTCAAATGAAAGCGCCAGGTCTTGGGATCACTGTAGAATCCTCGATGACAGTTTCTCTTGAATAATAAATTAATATTTGATACTTTGATAGGGGTCATATTTGCCCTGTTATTCGGGACGGAAGTACCTGGTTGTTTTTTTGGATATTATTTTCATATAACCCAACTTTTGGGAACCAGTGCATTGTAATATGCAAATTAAAATATTTTTCAGCGCAGTCAAGTCGACTACGTATATAAATAAAGACTGCTAATGAGAGAACTATCCACAAAAGTTCAAATGAAGTCGATGTAAGTAATTATTGACAATCGTACGGTCTTCAACAATGAGAAAAAACCCAAACCGTAAACGGTCGGCTACGAAAAGGCCCAGACAAAAATAAAATAGGAGTCAGTTTAATTTAGAAATCTAAAGGCCTAATTCAACGTATAGTTTTGTTATGAAATGACTGCCACTGCACTAATTAAAAGACAAAAGTAGCTTTAAATGCTCAAATTTGCATAATTTAACACAGAAGGCTATGCATTAATGTTTTTTGTTCCAGAAAACACACTTGAAGTAAGTGCGTAAGTTTCTTTCTTTCTTCACTCAGAAAATACAAAAATAGCAAATGTTGAAGTGGACAAGACATATATGCGCAATATCTTTACGATTTAATTTCTAGCTGACACAATGGCTTTGAATATGCATGAACTATTTGTCACTGGACGTTAAACCCCGACACAATTATATCAATCCGCTATATTATAAACAAAGCCAAAAGAAATAAAATTTGCAGTGTACTATCAGGCTGATATGATAATATATTTTGCAGTCATAAGCTGCACGAATAAAAGGTGATGTGAAGTATACGTCAATGAGACAGCAATCCAACTACACAAATAACCAAAAGACATCGAGAGGGGGACGTGTAATCTTAAAAAATGGACCGGTATCCTGACAATGTGGTATATAGGTGCTATCAGATTTATATGTTTATATATTTTTCTCACCTAGTAGTGTACACGGAAAATTAAGAATTAAATAGAAGGAGAACCAGATGAGGGGTATAATATGTCAATGGAACAGCAACCTAACGACAGAAATAACGGAAACAAATATCTTAATGCATACGTACAGTCCTCGACAATAGTCAGGTCACCACAACATATGTCTCGCTTTTAATTGTCTCTCGATTTTATGAAAGATATATTTGTTTTTCGTTAATTATTTTGTACATAAATGAGACCGTTAGTTATTTTATTTGAATTCTATTACATTTCTTTTAAAGCTGACTATGCGATATGGGTTTTGCTCATTATTGAAGGCCGTACGATGACCTATAGTTTTTAATATCTGTGTCATTTGGTCTCTTGTGGAGAGTTGTTTCATTAGAAATCATACCACATCTTCTTTCTTTTTTAAATACATAAATTCAACAAAATCAATTTAAGTTCTATATTAAAAAAAGAAAAGGGGGGGGGGGGGGGAGCGGTACTGACATTACGATGTGACGAAAGACAACAATCGACAAGTATTTTGACAGGATCAACAAACATTAAATATAGGGTTAGAGAACAGTTATAGCTTTATCCCACCACCCCTTTTCATTTACAATAGTAACAAGGAAAGAAATGGAGAAAGTTGCATGTAAGTATTCACCTCGTCGCTAGACGTACGAGTTTCACTCTAACCCAACAAGGGTAAAGTGCCCACTAGAACTACATTGTTATTTATAGTCTGTGGTTAACTTTAAATTCTTTCTTTTGCAAATTTATATGTTGACATTATTTAATGGAAAAGGTATACTAATAAACGCATAAATTCACAGATTTGCAAAATTATGAATTGTTTTCTGAGAAAACTCATGATAAAGACTCATTTCATGATTTATACGTTGTTTAACTCTTTTTGCAACTATCTTATTTTAAACTTTGCAGATCACAACTTCGAAAAAGACGAAAAATGCCTCAAAACCCACAAACGTATACAATACGTATATTTCTGTCCAGATTTTTTCAATACCTTCTCTGAGGAAACTTTGTAGATTGTGTACTATATAAGGGTTTCAAACCCAATACAAGGTATGCTAACTCCAGAAAGAACAAGCTTGTTTTGTTTCGTATTATGATTGGCAAACGATTTTTTTAGTGTTTTTTTGTGTTTTGTTTTTGCTTTTTGCATTGCTTTTAGATTTATTTAAGAAAAGGGGGGTGCCGTGAAATTGATTTGTTCCCTTGATAATCAACAGCTATCAAATGCGATCATATTTTCAATGTTTTAGTAAAAAGGAAACAACTTTTTGACACTACAACATAAAATATGAATAAAGGAAGATACAAGTTATACGTCAATAAAACCGATCGGCATGAAGTTCGCTGTTTTTACCGTGTTAGATTGTCAGTTCAAATTTACACCACTTTTCACGAGCAAAGAGTGGTGTTTTACTGTAAAGTATGTATATAATTGCATTAGGAAAGTTTAAAAAAAAATCCGGATTATTATCGCACGAATTTCTTCAGCGCAGGTCTTCATAAAATTGACAAGTTAATGGTTGTGCAATACCGTCAATCTAAGTAGATGTACACTTTATGTCACAGTAGACGAAACAGCCTAATTCCATCGTAAACGATGAAGTCTTTCAAAGACAGACTCACGCTGCCATAACCACTCCAGGAAGGTAAAAACAAGTCGTAAGTCGAAGTTAACGTCATGCATTATGGCAGATGTAACGGAACTACATGGCGAGCAACAATCCACTAAGTGAACCATGCAGAGGGGAAGTCCAATTAGTAAATCGTCTAATTGAAAAAATACAGGGAAAGGATCTAAGAAATCGGTCTACACGACAGTGTAAAATGAAGAATCAACTAGAGTTAACACTGCCGAAGAAACAAATGAAGTTGTTACATCCGACAGAAAATAGTAAACCCCAAAAAAACAAACCCAAAGACAATTGCATATAAACAAAAACCTGCTCTTTTTAGAGTCACAAAATCCTTTCAAAAAGATTCTGAATTTCGTTGAATGAAAACATAATAACAGTATTTGTTTTAGTTATCGTTTAACTTGTGTGTTTTTTTCTTCTATCCAGTAAATTAGTAAGACTTATCTAAAGCTTGAAGGGGTGTCTGCGCTAATTTCCCAATTAAAATAGAGTGTGTGTCAGTTCTTTTTTTCATTTTTCGCTTGACACCAAGAAGGTATTGAAGCACAAATGCTGACCCGGTCACAAAAGAACATACCAGAAAGTAGTACATAAATTAAACAAAATAGTTCCTACGCATAGATGTATCTTTGTCAAAACGTAAACAAAAAGAGGGGTATTTTTGTGTCAAATGAAAGCGCCAGGTCTTGGGATCACTGTAGAATCCTCGATGACAGTTTCTCTTGAATAATAAATTAATATTTGATACTTTGATAGGGGTCATATTTGCCCTGTTATTCGGGACGGAAGTACCTGGTTGTTTTTTTGGATATTATTTTCATATAACCCAACTTTTGGGAACCAGTGCATTGTAATATGCAAATTAAAATATTTTTCAGCGCAGTCAAGTCGACTACGTATATAAATAAAGACTGCTAATGAGAGAACTATCCACAAAAGTTCAAATGAAGTCGATGTAAGTAATTATTGACAATCGTACGGTCTTCAACAATGAGAAAAAACCCAAACCGTAAACGGTCGGCTACGAAAAGGCCCAGACAAAAATAAAATAGGAGTCAGTTTAATTTAGAAATCTAAAGGCCTAATTCAACGTATAGTTTTGTTATGAAATGACTGCCACTGCACTAATTAAAAGACAAAAGTAGCTTTAAATGCTCAAATTTGCATAATTTAACACAGAAGGCTATGCATTAATGTTTTTTGTTCCAGAAAACACACTTGAAGTAAGTGCGTAAGTTTCTTTCTTTCTTCACTCAGAAAATACAAAAATAGCAAATGTTGAAGTGGACAAGACATATATGCGCAATATCTTTACGATTTAATTTCTAGCTGACACAATGGCTTTGAATATGCATGAACTATTTGTCACTGGACGTTAAACCCCGACACAATTATATCAATCCGCTATATTATAAACAAAGCCAAAAGAAATAAAATTTGTAGTGTACTATCAGGCTGATATGATAATATATTTTGCAGTCATAAGCTGCACGAATAAAAGGTGATGTGAAGTATACGTCAATGAGACAGCAATCCAACTACACAAATAACCAAAAGACATCGAGAGGGGGACGTGTAATCTTAAAAAATGGACCGGTATCCTGACAATGTGGTATATAGGTGCTATCAGATTTATATGTTTATATATTTTTCTCACCTAGTAGTGTACACGGAAAATTAAGAATTAAATAGAAGGAGAACCAGATGAGGGGTATAATATGTCAATGGAACAGCAACCTAACGACAGAAATAACGGAAACAAATATCTTAATGCATACGTACAGTCCTCGACAATAGTCAGGTCACCACAACATATGTCTCGCTTTTAATTGTCTCTCGATTATATGAAAGATATATTTGTTTTTCGTTAATTATTTTGTACATAAATGAGACCGTTAGTTATTTTATTTGAATTCTATTACATTTCTTTTAAAGCTGACTATGCGATATGGGTTTTGCTCATTATTGAAGGCCGTACGATGACCTATAGTTTTTAATATCTGTGTCATTTGGTCTCTTGTGGAGAGTTGTTTCATTAGAAATCATACCACATCTTCTTTCTTTTTTAAATACATAAATTCAACAAAATCAATTTAAGTTCTATATTAAAAAGAAAAGGGGGGGGGGGGGGCGGTACTGACATTACGATGTGACGAAAGACAACAATCGACAAGTATTTTGACAGGATCAACAAACATTAAATATAGGGTTAGAGAACAGTTATAGCTTTATCCCACCACCCCTTTTCATTTACAATAGTAACAAGGAAAGAAATGGAGAAAGTTGCATGTAAGTATTCACCTCGTCGCTAGACGTACGAGTTTCACTCTAACCCAACAAGGGTAAAGTGCCCACTAGAACTACATTGTTATTTATAGTCTGTGGTTAACTTTAAATTCTTTCTTTTGCAAATTTATATGTTGACATTATTTAATGGAAAAGGTATACTAATAAACGCATAAATTCACAGATTTGCAAAATTATGAATTGTTTTCTGAGAAAACTCATGATAAAGACTCATTTCATGATTTATACGTTGTTTAACTCTTTTTGCAACTATCTTATTTTAAACTTTGCAGATCACAACTTCGAAAAAGACGAAAAATGCCTCAAAACCCACAAACGTATACAATACGTATATTTCTGTCCAGATTTTTTCAATACCTTCTCTGAGGAAACTTTGTAGATTGTGTACTATATAAGGGTTTCAAACCCAATACAAGGTATGCTAACTCCAGAAAGAACAAGCTTGTTTTGTTTCGTATTATGATTGGCAAACGATTTTTTTAGTGTTTTTTTGTGTTTTGTTTTTGCTTTTTGCATTGCTTTTAGATTTATTTAAGAAAAGGGGGGTGCCGTGAAATTGATTTGTTCCCTTGATAATCAACAGCTATCAAATGCGATCATATTTTCAATGTTTTAGTAAAAAGGAAACAACTTTTTGACACTACAACATAAAATATGAATAAAGGAAGATACAAGTTATACGTCAATAAAACCGATCGGCATGAAGTTCGCTGTTTTTACCGTGTTAGATTGTCAGTTCAAATTTACACCACTTTTCACGAGCAAAGAGTGGTGTTTTACTGTAAAGTATGTATATAATTGCATTAGGAAAGTTTAAAAAAAAATCCGGATTATTATCGCACGAATTTCTTCAGCGCAGGTCTTCATAAAATTGACAAGTTAATGGTTGTGCAATACCGTCAATCTAAGTAGATGTACACTTTATGTCACAGTAGACGAAACAGCCTAATTCCATCGTAAACGATGAAGTCTTTCAAAGACAGACTCACGCTGCCATAACCACTCCAGGAAGGTAAAAACAAGTCGTAAGTCGAAGTTAACGTCATGCATTATGGCAGATGTAACGGAACTACATGGCGAGCAACAATCCACTAAGTGAACCATGCAGAGGGGAAGTCCAATTAGTAAATCGTCTAATTGAAAAAATACAGGGAAAGGATCTAAGAAATCGGTCTACACGACAGTGTAAAATGAAGAATCAACTAGAGTTAACACTGCCGAAGAAACAAATGAAGTTGTTACATCCGACAGAAAATAGTAAACCCCAAAAAAACAAACCCAAAGACAATTGCATATAAACAAAAACCTGCTCTTTTTAGAGTCACAAAATCCTTTCAAAAAGATTCTGAATTTCGTTGAATGAAAACATAATAACAGTATTTGTTTTAGTTATCGTTTAACTTGTGTGTTTTTTTCTTCTATCCAGTAAATTAGTAAGACTTATCTAAAGCTTGAAGGGGTGTCTGCGCTAATTTCCCAATTAAAATAGAGTGTGTGTCAGTTCTTTTTTTCATTTTTCGCTTGACACCAAGAAGGTATTGAAGCACAAATGCTGACCCGGTCACAAAAGAACATACCAGAAAGTAGTACATAAATTAAACAAAATAGTTCCTACGCATAGATGTATCTTTGTCAAAACGTAAACAAAAAGAGGGGTATTTTTGTGTCAAATGAAAGCGCCAGGTCTTGGGATCACTGTAGAATCCTCGATGACAGTTTCTCTTGAATAATAAATTAATATTTGATACTTTGATAGGGGTCATATTTGCCCTGTTATTCGGGACGGAAGTACCTGGTTGTTTTTTTGGATATTATTTTCATATAACCCAACTTTTGGGAACCAGTGCATTGTAATATGCAAATTAAAATATTTTTCAGCGCAGTCAAGTCGACTACGTATATAAATAAAGACTGCTAATGAGAGAACTATCCACAAAAGTTCAAATGAAGTCGATGTAAGTAATTATTGACAATCGTACGGTCTTCAACAATGAGAAAAAACCCAAACCGTAAACGGTCGGCTACGAAAAGGCCCAGACAAAAATAAAATAGGAGTCAGTTTAATTTAGAAATCTAAAGGCCTAATTCAACGTATAGTTTTGTTATGAAATGACTGCCACTGCACTAATTAAAAGACAAAAGTAGCTTTAAATGCTCAAATTTGCATAATTTAACACAGAAGGCTATGCATTAATGTTTTTTGTTCCAGAAAACACACTTGAAGTAAGTGCGTAAGTTTCTTTCTTTCTTCACTCAGAAAATACAAAAATAGCAAATGTTGAAGTGGACAAGACATATATGCGCAATATCTTTACGATTTAATTTCTAGCTGACACAATGGCTTTGAATATGCATGAACTATTTGTCACTGGACGTTAAACCCCGACACAATTATATCAATCCGCTATATTATAAACAAAGCCAAAAGAAATAAAATTTGCAGTGTACTATCAGGCTGATATGATAATATATTTTGCAGTCATAAGCTGCACGAATAAAAGGTGATGTGAAGTATACGTCAATGAGACAGCAATCCAACTACACAAATAACCAAAAGACATCGAGAGGGGGACGTGTAATCTTAAAAAATGGACCGGTATCCTGACAATGTGGTATATAGGTGCTATCAGATTTATATGTTTATATATTTTTCTCACCTAGTAGTGTACACGGAAAATTAAGAATTAAATAGAAGGAGAACCAGATGAGGGGTATAATATGTCAATGGAACAGCAACCTAACGACAGAAATAACGGAAACAAATATCTTAATGCATACGTACAGTCCTCGACAATAGTCAGGTCACCACAACATATGTCTCGCTTTTAATTGTCTCTCGATTATATGAAAGATATATTTGTTTTTCGTTAATTATTTTGTACATAAATGAGACCGTTAGTTATTTTATTTGAATTCTATTACATTTCTTTTAAAGCTGACTATGCGATATGGGTTTTGCTCATTATTGAAGGCCGTACGATGACCTATAGTTTTTAATATCTGTGTCATTTGGTCTCTTGTGGAGAGTTGTTTCATTAGAAATCATACCACATCTTCTTTCTTTTTTAAATACATAAATTCAACAAAATCAATTTAAGTTCTATATTAAAAAGAAAAGGGGGGGGGGCGGTACTGACATTACGATGTGACGAAAGACAACAATCGACAAGTATTTTGACAGGATCAACAAACATTAAATATAGGGTTAGAGAACAGTTATAGCTTTATCCCACCACCCCTTTTCATTTACAATAGTAACAAGGAAAGAAATGGAGAAAGTTGCATGTAAGTATTCACCTCGTCGCTAGACGTACGAGTTTCACTCTAACCCAACAAGGGTAAAGTGCCCACTAGAACTACATTGTTATTTATAGTCTGTGGTTAACTTTAAATTCTTTCTTTTGCAAATTTATATGTTGACATTATTTAATGGAAAAGGTATACTAATAAACGCATAAATTCACAGATTTGCAAAATTATGAATTGTTTTCTGAGAAAACTCATGATAAAGACTCATTTCATGATTTATACGTTGTTTAACTCTTTTTGCAACTATCTTATTTTAAACTTTGCAGATCACAACTTCGAAAAAGACGAAAAATGCCTCAAAACCCACAAACGTATACAATACGTATATTTCTGTCCAGATTTTTTCAATACCTTCTCTGAGGAAACTTTGTAGATTGTGTACTATATAAGGGTTTCAAACCCAATACAAGGTATGCTAACTCCAGAAAGAACAAGCTTGTTTTGTTTCGTATTATGATTGGCAAACGATTTTTTTAGTGTTTTTTTGTGTTTTGTTTTTGCTTTTTGCATTGCTTTTAGATTTATTTAAGAAAAGGGGGGTGCCGTGAAATTGATTTGTTCCCTTGATAATCAACAGCTATCAAATGCGATCATATTTTCAATGTTTTAGTAAAAAGGAAACAACTTTTTGACACTACAACATAAAATATGAATAAAGGAAGATACAAGTTATACGTCAATAAAACCGATCGGCATGAAGTTCGCTGTTTTTACCGTGTTAGATTGTCAGTTCAAATTTACACCACTTTTCACGAGCAAAGAGTGGTGTTTTACTGTAAAGTATGTATATAATTGCATTAGGAAAGTTTAAAAAAAAATCCGGATTATTATCGCACGAATTTCTTCAGCGCAGGTCTTCATAAAATTGA
Source organism: Mytilus trossulus (assembly GCF_036588685.1). Classification (NCBI taxonomy): domain Eukaryota; kingdom Metazoa; phylum Mollusca; class Bivalvia; order Mytilida; family Mytilidae; genus Mytilus; species Mytilus trossulus. Next base: position 103,632,373 of record NC_086374.1, on the reverse strand, counting down.
CAAGTTAATGGTTGTGCAATACCGTCAATCTAAGTAGATGTACACTTTATGTCACAGTAGACGAAACAGCCTAATTCCATCGTAAACGATGAAGTCTTTCAAAGACAGACTCACGCTGCCATAACCACTCCAGGAAGGTAAAAACAAGTCGTAAGTCGAAGTTAACGTCATGCATTATGGCAGATGTAACGGAACTACATGGCGAGCAACAATCCACTAAGTGAACCATGCAGAGGGGAAGTCCAATTAGTAAATCGTCTAATTGAAAAAATACAGGGAAAGGATCTAAGAAATCGGTCTACACGACAGTGTAAAATGAAGAATCAACTAGAGTTAACACTGCCGAAGAAACAAATGAAGTTGTTACATCCGACAGAAAATAGTAAACCCCAAAAAAACAAACCCAAAGACAATTGCATATAAACAAAAACCTGCTCTTTTTAGAGTCACAAAATCCTTTCAAAAAGATTCTGAATTTCGTTGAATGAAAACATAATAACAGTATTTGTTTTAGTTATCGTTTAACTTGTGTGTTTTTTTCTTCTATCCAGTAAATTAGTAAGACTTATCTAAAGCTTGAAGGGGTGTCTGCGCTAATTTCCCAATTAAAATAGAGTGTGTGTCAGTTCTTTTTTTCATTTTTCGCTTGACACCAAGAAGGTATTGAAGCACAAATGCTGACCCGGTCACAAAAGAACATACCAGAAAGTAGTACATAAATTAAACAAAATAGTTCCTACGCATAGATGTATCTTTGTCAAAACGTAAACAAAAAGAGGGGTATTTTTGTGTCAAATGAAAGCGCCAGGTCTTGGGATCACTGTAGAATCCTCGATGACAGTTTCTCTTGAATAATAAATTAATATTTGATACTTTGATAGGGGTCATATTTGCCCTGTTATTCGGGACGGAAGTACCTGGTTGTTTTTTTGGATATTATTTTCATATAACCCAACTTTTGGGAACCAGTGCATTGTAATATGCAAATTAAAATATTTTTCAGCGCAGTCAAGTCGACTACGTATATAAATAAAGACTGCTAATGAGAGAACTATCCACAAAAGTTCAAATGAAGTCGATGTAAGTAATTATTGACAATCGTACGGTCTTCAACAATGAGAAAAAACCCAAACCGTAAACGGTCGGCTACGAAAAGGCCCAGACAAAAATAAAATAGGAGTCAGTTTAATTTAGAAATCTAAAGGCCTAATTCAACGTATAGTTTTGTTATGAAATGACTGCCACTGCACTAATTAAAAGACAAAAGTAGCTTTAAATGCTCAAATTTGCATAATTTAACACAGAAGGCTATGCATTAATGTTTTTTGTTCCAGAAAACACACTTGAAGTAAGTGCGTAAGTTTCTTTCTTTCTTCACTCAGAAAATACAAAAATAGCAAATGTTGAAGTGGACAAGACATATATGCGCAATATCTTTACGATTTAATTTCTAGCTGACACAATGGCTTTGAATATGCATGAACTATTTGTCACTGGACGTTAAACCCCGACACAATTATATCAATCCGCTATATTATAAACAAAGCCAAAAGAAATAAAATTTGCAGTGTACTATCAGGCTGATATGATAATATATTTTGCAGTCATAAGCTGCACGAATAAAAGGTGATGTGAAGTATACGTCAATGAGACAGCAATCCAACTACACAAATAACCAAAAGACATCGAGAGGGGGACGTGTAATCTTAAAAAATGGACCGGTATCCTGACAATGTGGTATATAGGTGCTATCAGATTTATATGTTTATATATTTTTCTCACCTAGTAGTGTACACGGAAAATTAAGAATTAAATAGAAGGAGAACCAGATGAGGGGTATAATATGTCAATGGAACAGCAACCTAACGACAGAAATAACGGAAACAAATATCTTAATGCATACGTACAGTCCTCGACAATAGTCAGGTCACCACAACATATGTCTCGCTTTTAATTGTCTCTCGATTATATGAAAGATATATTTGTTTTTCGTTAATTATTTTGTACATAAATGAGACCGTTAGTTATTTTATTTGAATTCTATTACATTTCTTTTAAAGCTGACTATGCGATATGGGTTTTGCTCATTATTGAAGGCCGTACGATGACCTATAGTTTTTAATATCTGTGTCATTTGGTCTCTTGTGGAGAGTTGTTTCATTAGAAATCATACCACATCTTCTTTCTTTTTTAAATACATAAATTCAACAAAATCAATTTAAGTTCTATATTAAAAAGAAAAGGGGGGGGGGGGGCGGTACTGACATTACGATGTGACGAAAGACAACAATCGACAAGTATTTTGACAGGATCAACAAACATTAAATATAGGGTTAGAGAACAGTTATAGCTTTATCCCACCACCCCTTTTCATTTACAATAGTAACAAGGAAAGAAATGGAGAAAGTTGCATGTAAGTATTCACCTCGTCGCTAGACGTACGAGTTTCACTCTAACCCAACAAGGGTAAAGTGCCCACTAGAACTACATTGTTATTTATAGTCTGTGGTTAACTTTAAATTCTTTCTTTTGCAAATTTATATGTTGACATTATTTAATGGAAAAGGTATACTAATAAACGCATAAATTCACAGATTTGCAAAATTATGAATTGTTTTCTGAGAAAACTCATGATAAAGACTCATTTCATGATTTATACGTTGTTTAACTCTTTTTGCAACTATCTTATTTTAAACTTTGCAGATCACAACTTCGAAAAAGACGAAAAATGCCTCAAAACCCACAAACGTATACAATACGTATATTTCTGTCCAGATTTTTTCAATACCTTCTCTGAGGAAACTTTGTAGATTGTGTACTATATAAGGGTTTCAAACCCAATACAAGGTATGCTAACTCCAGAAAGAACAAGCTTGTTTTGTTTCGTATTATGATTGGCAAACGATTTTTTTAGTGTTTTTTTGTGTTTTGTTTTTGCTTTTTGCATTGCTTTTAGATTTATTTAAGAAAAGGGGGGTGCCGTGAAATTGATTTGTTCCCTTGATAATCAACAGCTATCAAATGCGATCATATTTTCAATGTTTTAGTAAAAAGGAAACAACTTTTTGACACTACAACATAAAATATGAATAAAGGAAGATACAAGTTATACGTCAATAAAACCGATCGGCATGAAGTTCGCTGTTTTTACCGTGTTAGATTGTCAGTTCAAATTTACACCACTTTTCACGAGCAAAGAGTGGTGTTTTACTGTAAAGTATGTATATAATTGCATTAGGAAAGTTTAAAAAAAAATCCGGATTATTATCGCACGAATTTCTTCAGCGCAGGTCTTCATAAAATTGACAAGTTAATGGTTGTGCAATACCGTCAATCTAAGTAGATGTACACTTTATGTCACAGTAGACGAAACAGCCTAATTCCATCGTAAACGATGAAGTCTTTCAAAGACAGACTCACGCTGCCATAACCACTCCAGGAAGGTAAAAACAAGTCGTAAGTCGAAGTTAACGTCATGCATTATGGCAGATGTAACGGAACTACATGGCGAGCAACAATCCACTAAGTGAACCATGCAGAGGGGAAGTCCAATTAGTAAATCGTCTAATTGAAAAAATACAGGGAAAGGATCTAAGAAATCGGTCTACACGACAGTGTAAAATGAAGAATCAACTAGAGTTAACACTGCCGAAGAAACAAATGAAGTTGTTACATCCGACAGAAAATAGTAAACCCCAAAAAAACAAACCCAAAGACAATTGCATATAAACAAAAACCTGCTCTTTTTAGAGTCACAAAATCCTTTCAAAAAGATTCTGAATTTCGTTGAATGAAAACATAATAACAGTATTTGTTTTAGTTATCGTTTAACTTGTGTGTTTTTTTCTTCTATCCAGTAAATTAGTAAGACTTATCTAAAGCTTGAAGGGGTGTCTGCGCTAATTTCCCAATTAAAATAGAGTGTGTGTCAGTTCTTTTTTTCATTTTTCGCTTGACACCAAGAAGGTATTGAAGCACAAATGCTGACCCGGTCACAAAAGAACATACCAGAAAGTAGTACATAAATTAAACAAAATAGTTCCTACGCATAGATGTATCTTTGTCAAAACGTAAACAAAAAGAGGGGTATTTTTGTGTCAAATGAAAGCGCCAGGTCTTGGGATCACTGTAGAATCCTCGATGACAGTTTCTCTTGAATAATAAATTAATATTTGATACTTTGATAGGGGTCATATTTGCCCTGTTATTCGGGACGGAAGTACCTGGTTGTTTTTTTGGATATTATTTTCATATAACCCAACTTTTGGGAACCAGTGCATTGTAATATGCAAATTAAAATATTTTTCAGCGCAGTCAAGTCGACTACGTATATAAATAAAGACTGCTAATGAGAGAACTATCCACAAAAGTTCAAATGAAGTCGATGTAAGTAATTATTGACAATCGTACGGTCTTCAACAATGAGAAAAAACCCAAACCGTAAACGGTCGGCTACGAAAAGGCCCAGACAAAAATAAAATAGGAGTCAGTTTAATTTAGAAATCTAAAGGCCTAATTCAACGTATAGTTTTGTTATGAAATGACTGCCACTGCACTAATTAAAAGACAAAAGTAGCTTTAAATGCTCAAATTTGCATAATTTAACACAGAAGGCTATGCATTAATGTTTTTTGTTCCAGAAAACACACTTGAAGTAAGTGCGTAAGTTTCTTTCTTTCTTCACTCAGAAAATACAAAAATAGCAAATGTTGAAGTGGACAAGACATATATGCGCAATATCTTTACGATTTAATTTCTAGCTGACACAATGGCTTTGAATATGCATGAACTATTTGTCACTGGACGTTAAACCCCGACACAATTATATCAATCCGCTATATTATAAACAAAGCCAAAAGAAATAAAATTTGCAGTGTACTATCAGGCTGATATGATAATATATTTTGCAGTCATAAGCTGCACGAATAAAAGGTGATGTGAAGTATACGTCAATGAGACAGCAATCCAACTACACAAATAACCAAAAGACATCGAGAGGGGGACGTGTAATCTTAAAAAATGGACCGGTATCCTGACAATGTGGTATATAGGTGCTATCAGATTTATATGTTTATATATTTTTCTCACCTAGTAGTGTACACGGAAAATTAAGAATTAAATAGAAGGAGAACCAGATGAGGGGTATAATATGTCAATGGAACAGCAACCTAACGACAGAAATAACGGAAACAAATATCTTAATGCATACGTACAGTCCTCGACAATAGTCAGGTCACCACAACATATGTCTCGCTTTTAATTGTCTCTCGATTATATGAAAGATATATTTGTTTTTCGTTAATTATTTTGTACATAAATGAGACCGTTAGTTATTTTATTTGAATTCTATTACATTTCTTTTAAAGCTGACTATGCGATATGGGTTTTGCTCATTATTGAAGGCCGTACGATGACCTATAGTTTTTAATATCTGTGTCATTTGGTCTCTTGTGGAGAGTTGTTTCATTAGAAATCATACCACATCTTCTTTCTTTTTTAAATACATAAATTCAACAAAATCAATTTAAGTTCTATATTAAAAAGAAAAGGGGGGGGGGGGGGCGGTACTGACATTACGATGTGACGAAAGACAACAATCGACAAGTATTTTGACAGGATCAACAAACATTAAATATAGGGTTAGAGAACAGTTATAGCTTTATCCCACCACCCCTTTTCATTTACAATAGTAACAAGGAAAGAAATGGAGAAAGTTGCATGTAAGTATTCACCTCGTCGCTAGACGTACGAGTTTCACTCTAACCCAACAAGGGTAAAGTGCCCACTAGAACTACATTGTTATTTATAGTCTGTGGTTAACTTTAAATTCTTTCTTTTGCAAATTTATATGTTGACATTATTTAATGGAAAAGGTATACTAATAAACGCATAAATTCACAGATTTGCAAAATTATGAATTGTTTTCTGAGAAAACTCATGATAAAGACTCATTTCATGATTTATACGTTGTTTAACTCTTTTTGCAACTATCTTATTTTAAACTTTGCAGATCACAACTTCGAAAAAGACGAAAAATGCCTCAAAACCCACAAACGTATACAATACGTATATTTCTGTCCAGATTTTTTCAATACCTTCTCTGAGGAAACTTTGTAGATTGTGTACTATATAAGGGTTTCAAACCCAATACAAGGTATGCTAACTCCAGAAAGAACAAGCTTGTTTTGTTTCGTATTATGATTGGCAAACGATTTTTTTAGTGTTTTTTTGTGTTTTGTTTTTGCTTTTTGCATTGCTTTTAGATTTATTTAAGAAAAGGGGGGTGCCGTGAAATTGATTTGTTCCCTTGATAATCAACAGCTATCAAATGCGATCATATTTTCAATGTTTTAGTAAAAAGGAAACAACTTTTTGACACTACAACATAAAATATGAATAAAGGAAGATACAAGTTATACGTCAATAAAACCGATCGGCATGAAGTTCGCTGTTTTTACCGTGTTAGATTGTCAGTTCAAATTTACACCACTTTTCACGAGCAAAGAGTGGTGTTTTACTGTAAAGTATGTATATAATTGCATTAGGAAAGTTTAAAAAAAAATCCGGATTATTATCGCACGAATTTCTTCAGCGCAGGTCTTCATAAAATTGACAAGTTAATGGTTGTGCAATACCGTCAATCTAAGTAGATGTACACTTTATGTCACAGTAGACGAAACAGCCTAATTCCATCGTAAACGATGAAGTCTTTCAAAGACAGACTCACGCTGCCATAACCACTCCAGGAAGGTAAAAACAAGTCGTAAGTCGAAGTTAACGTCATGCATTATGGCAGATGTAACGGAACTACATGGCGAGCAACAATCCACTAAGTGAACCATGCAGAGGGGAAGTCCAATTAGTAAATCGTCTAATTGAAAAAATACAGGGAAAGGATCTAAGAAATCGGTCTACACGACAGTGTAAAATGAAGAATCAACTAGAGTTAACACTGCCGAAGAAACAAATGAAGTTGTTACATCCGACAGAAAATAGTAAACCCCAAAAAAACAAACCCAAAGACAATTGCATATAAACAAAAACCTGCTCTTTTTAGAGTCACAAAATCCTTTCAAAAAGATTCTGAATTTCGTTGAATGAAAACATAATAACAGTATTTGTTTTAGTTATCGTTTAACTTGTGTGTTTTTTTCTTCTATCCAGTAAATTAGTAAGACTTATCTAAAGCTTGAAGGGGTGTCTGCGCTAATTTCCCAATTAAAATAGAGTGTGTGTCAGTTCTTTTTTTCATTTTTCGCTTGACACCAAGAAGGTATTGAAGCACAAATGCTGACCCGGTCACAAAAGAACATACCAGAAAGTAGTACATAAATTAAACAAAATAGTTCCTACGCATAGATGTATCTTTGTCAAAACGTAAACAAAAAGAGGGGTATTTTTGTGTCAAATGAAAGCGCCAGGTCTTGGGATCACTGTAGAATCCTCGATGACAGTTTCTCTTGAATAATAAATTAATATTTGATACTTTGATAGGGGTCATATTTGCCCTGTTATTCGGGACGGAAGTACCTGGTTGTTTTTTTGGATATTATTTTCATATAACCCAACTTTTGGGAACCAGTGCATTGTAATATGCAAATTAAAATATTTTTCAGCGCAGTCAAGTCGACTACGTATATAAATAAAGACTGCTAATGAGAGAACTATCCACAAAAGTTCAAATGAAGTCGATGTAAGTAATTATTGACAATCGTACGGTCTTCAACAATGAGAAAAAACCCAAACCGTAAACGGTCGGCTACGAAAAGGCCCAGACAAAAATAAAATAGGAGTCAGTTTAATTTAGAAATCTAAAGGCCTAATTCAACGTATAGTTTTGTTATGAAATGACTGCCACTGCACTAATTAAAAGACAAAAGTAGCTTTAAATGCTCAAATTTGCATAATTTAACACAGAAGGCTATGCATTAATGTTTTTTGTTCCAGAAAACACACTTGAAGTAAGTGCGTAAGTTTCTTTCTTTCTTCACTCAGAAAATACAAAAATAGCAAATGTTGAAGTGGACAAGACATATATGCGCAATATCTTTACGATTTAATTTCTAGCTGACACAATGGCTTTGAATATGCATGAACTATTTGTCACTGGACGTTAAACCCCGACACAATTATATCAATCCGCTATATTATAAACAAAGCCAAAAGAAATAAAATTTGCAGTGTACTATCAGGCTGATATGATAATATATTTTGCAGTCATAAGCTGCACGAATAAAAGGTGATGTGAAGTATACGTCAATGAGACAGCAATCCAACTACACAAATAACCAAAAGACATCGAGAGGGGGACGTGTAATCTTAAAAAATGGACCGGTATCCTGACAATGTGGTATATAGGTGCTATCAGATTTATATGTTTATATATTTTTCTCACCTAGTAGTGTACACGGAAAATTAAGAATTAAATAGAAGGAGAACCAGATGAGGGGTATAATATGTCAATGGAACAGCAACCTAACGACAGAAATAACGGAAACAAATATCTTAATGCATACGTACAGTCCTCGACAATAGTCAGGTCACCACAACATATGTCTCGCTTTTAATTGTCTCTCGATTTTATGAAAGATATATTTGTTTTTCGTTAATTATTTTGTACATAAATGAGACCGTTAGTTATTTTATTTGAATTCTATTACATTTCTTTTAAAGCTGACTATGCGATATGGGTTTTGCTCATTATTGAAGGCCGTACGATGACCTATAGTTTTTAATATCTGTGTCATTTGGTCTCTTGTGGAGAGTTGTTTCATTAGAAATCATACCACATCTTCTTTCTTTTTTAAATACATAAATTCAACAAAATCAATTTAAGTTCTATATTAAAAAAAGAAAAGGGGGGGGGGGGGGGCGGTACTGACATTACGATGTGACGAAAGACAACAATCGACAAGTATTTTGACAGGATCAACAAACATTAAATATAGGGTTAGAGAACAGTTATAGCTTTATCCCACCACCCCTTTTCATTTACAATAGTAACAAGGAAAGAAATGGAGAAAGTTGCATGTAAGTATTCACCTCGTCGCTAGACGTACGAGTTTCACTCTAACCCAACAAGGGTAAAGTGCCCACTAGAACTACATTGTTATTTATAGTCTGTGGTTAACTTTAAATTCTTTCTTTTGCAAATTTATATGTTGACATTATTTAATGGAAAAGGTATACTAATAAACGCATAAATTCACAGATTTGCAAAATTATGAATTGTTTTCTGAGAAAACTCATGATAAAGACTCATTTCATGATTTATACGTTGTTTAACTCTTTTTGCAACTATCTTATTTTAAACTTTGCAGATCACAACTTCGAAAAAGACGAAAAATGCCTCAAAACCCACAAACGTATACAATACGTATATTTCTGTCCAGATTTTTTCAATACCTTCTCTGAGGAAACTTTGTAGATTGTGTACTATATAAGGGTTTCAAACCCAATACAAGGTATGCTAACTCCAGAAAGAACAAGCTTGTTTTGTTTCGTATTATGATTGGCAAACGATTTTTTTAGTGTTTTTTTGTGTTTTGTTTTTGCTTTTTGCATTGCTTTTAGATTTATTTAAGAAAAGGGGGGTGCCGTGAAATTGATTTGTTCCCTTGATAATCAACAGCTATCAAATGCGATCATATTTTCAATGTTTTAGTAAAAAGGAAACAACTTTTTGACACTACAACATAAAATATGAATAAAGGAAGATACAAGTTATACGTCAATAAAACCGATCGGCATGAAGTTCGCTGTTTTTACCGTGTTAGATTGTCAGTTCAAATTTACACCACTTTTCACGAGCAAAGAGTGGTGTTTTACTGTAAAGTATGTATATAATTGCATTAGGAAAGTTTAAAAAAAAATCCGGATTATTATCGCACGAATTTCTTCAGCGCAGGTCTTCATAAAATTGACAAGTTAATGGTTGTGCAATACCGTCAATCTAAGTAGATGTACACTTTATGTCACAGTAGACGAAACAGCCTAATTCCATCGTAAACGATGAAGTCTTTCAAAGACAGACTCACGCTGCCATAACCACTCCAGGAAGGTAAAAACAAGTCGTAAGTCGAAGTTAACGTCATGCATTATGGCAGATGTAACGGAACTACATGGCGAGCAACAATCCACTAAGTGAACCATGCAGAGGGGAAGTCCAATTAGTAAATCGTCTAATTGAAAAAATACAGGGAAAGGATCTAAGAAATCGGTCTACACGACAGTGTAAAATGAAGAATCAACTAGAGTTAACACTGCCGAAGAAACAAATGAAGTTGTTACATCCGACAGAAAATAGTAAACCCCAAAAAAACAAACCCAAAGACAATTGCATATAAACAAAAACCTGCTCTTTTTAGAGTCACAAAATCCTTTCAAAAAGATTCTGAATTTCGTTGAATGAAAACATAATAACAGTATTTGTTTTAGTTATCGTTTAACTTGTGTGTTTTTTTCTTCTATCCAGTAAATTAGTAAGACTTATCTAAAGCTTGAAGGGGTGTCTGCGCTAATTTCCCAATTAAAATAGAGTGTGTGTCAGTTCTTTTTTTCATTTTTCGCTTGACACCAAGAAGGTATTGAAGCACAAATGCTGACCCGGTCACAAAAGAACATACCAGAAAGTAGTACATAAATTAAACAAAATAGTTCCTACGCATAGATGTATCTTTGTCAAAACGTAAACAAAAAGAGGGGTATTTTTGTGTCAAATGAAAGCGCCAGGTCTTGGGATCACTGTAGAATCCTCGATGACAGTTTCTCTTGAATAATAAATTAATATTTGATACTTTGATAGGGGTCATATTTGCCCTGTTATTCGGGACGGAAGTACCTGGTTGTTTTTTTGGATATTATTTTCATATAACCCAACTTTTGGGAACCAGTGCATTGTAATATGCAAATTAAAATATTTTTCAGCGCAGTCAAGTCGACTACGTATATAAATAAAGACTGCTAATGAGAGAACTATCCACAAAAGTTCAAATGAAGTCGATGTAAGTAATTATTGACAATCGTACGGTCTTCAACAATGAGAAAAAACCCAAACCGTAAACGGTCGGCTACGAAAAGGCCCAGACAAAAATAAAATAGGAGTCAGTTTAATTTAGAAATCTAAAGGCCTAATTCAACGTATAGTTTTGTTATGAAAATGACTGCCACTGCACTAATTAAAAGACAAAAGTAGCTTTAAATGCTCAAATTTGCATAATTTAACACAGAAGGCTATGCATTAATGTTTTTTGTTCCAGAAAACACACTTGAAGTAAGTGCGTAAGTTTCTTTCTTTCTTCACTCAGAAAATACAAAAATAGCAAATGTTGAAGTGGACAAGACATATATGCGCAATATCTTTACGATTTAATTTCTAGCTGACACAATGGCTTTGAATATGCATGAACTATTTGTCACTGGACGTTAAACCCCGACACAATTATATCAATCCGCTATATTATAAACAAAGCCAAAAGAAATAAAATTTGCAGTGTACTATCAGGCTGATATGATAATATATTTTGCAGTCATAAGCTGCACGAATAAAAGGTGATGTGAAGTATACGTCAATGAGACAGCAATCCAACTACACAAATAACCAAAAGACATCGAGAGGGGGACGTGTAATCTTAAAAAATGGACCGGTATCCTGACAATGTGGTAT